>NW_028277096.1:17667500-17707500 GCF_059951505.1 Python bivittatus
ATTCTGTCTGGCTTGTTCTTTTGCATACAGGATTCACATGCCACCTCTCTCTCTCTCTCTCTCTCTCTCTATATATATATATATATATATGTGTGTGTGTATGTATGTGTGTGTGTGTGTGTGTGTGTGTGTATGTATGTATGTATGTATGTATGTATGTATATATATATATATATATATATATATATATATTTAAATGTTTTCAATAGCCTATGAAATGTATCTTTCTTAAGAAAGGAAAGACCTTCAGTTAGTAATTTGACATGCTTGGAAACTCAGGTTTTATTTCGAAATGAAACCTTCCTCTAACAAAATGGGCTCATCCAATTAAAAAAATGGTGGAAGAGTGGGAATAATCAGAGGAACAGTTTCCAGAAGATTAGCCATGTTGCAGCAAGAACAGTACTATTGTAGATAAACAATGTACTCAGAATCACTCCACTGGGATGTGCATGTCTTTTACATCTGACCTTTATTGGTGAATCTTGGGGTTGTAGGCAATAGTCATAAGAGGAAGAACAGCCAATCAGAAAGTCCAAAGTCTACCCATTGCTTGCTTGGGGAGGGGGAACTATGCATTTTTAACATCAACATAGTGGAGAAGTGTTGGTAGACCTTTTGGAGAGTTTTCCTTTGAAAACACCCTAGTTTTACTTTGAAAAATAATTGTTATCAAGCTATATTTCTGGGGGATGTGATCCAGGATTACAGTCATAATAGTAGATAGTGATGATCATGGTAGGCAGTGCTGACCAAAAAAAAAAAAAATAGTACATTCCTTTTCTTACAAGCACTGAAGAATGTCATTCATTGGCATCCAATTCAGATTTACCATCTGCTTAAAATGTTTACCAAAACATCTGTCTGCAAGACCGTTTATTCTAGCTAGCATTTCAAAGACCGAAATAAGTGGGCAAGGAGTTCTAAAAAGCTAAAAGTGTTGGGCCTGCATGTTGTTAATATTTCCAACTGTTTCAACCTTTGCCAGCCAGATGCATGGGGCTGTAAACTCTCATCATCCCTACACAATATGGTCATGGGATGAGAATTGAGTGATGGGAATTTTAGTTTAAAACATAGGAGGGTGGCAGGTTCGGGAAGTCTAATCTGCTGTGCGCTATATCATTATGTGCCCAGGATGGGTGTAGGAGACCAAAAAGCAATTATATATATTTTTTAAAAAGGCCTTATTTTTAAACCAGGTAAGGTGGTATTTTATTTCCCTAAGAGTTGACTCATTATCTTGCCTTATGTTTCCTAACTGGAGAATAAAGGAAATTATCTCCAACTGTGTGAAACATATTGAATATTTTTTTACTGCACTCACCGTACTAATCTGCAGCTCACACACCCTCACACTTTGCCCCCTCTGCTGTTGAAAAGAAGCTCAATCCCCTATCAAGCACCCTCACAGCAGTAGTTTGGAGGCAGAAATTAAAACCAGCATTTATTCATTATAGACTTATATATTTGTTTTAGACGTTCTCTTAGAACCTCTACATGCATGGATATTATCATTAATTAGAATAATAAAACAGAGTTTGCCTATTAAAGCTCAGTTGTTGGGAGCATATTCACAGGAGGAAGAACATATAAACAGATTTAAAAATGTACACTATGATTTTACAAACTATGATTCAGAGGGATCATTATCATAAAGACCTTCCATTTTCTTTTAAAAGATACTCTTCAATTACATTTTCCCATGATACTTCAAAGACTAAGATACATGGAAGAAGTAAAGCAAAACGGGTCTTCTCTAGGGAGTGATCCAATAATTGATTTGTGCAAGTACACAAACTGACCTGACCAACGAGTTCATACTTTTATGATCAGCTAAGGATTCTGTACTGATCTCACACTACTGTGTACAGTATGTTAGCTCACTGGTCCAACACCAAACATTTCCCCATAATACATATATTAGGTAGGAAGCTGGTTCTTATACCCGTGTAGACTCTTGGATTCTCCATGGCCTAACTCCTGTTGCTGGATCCCCATGGTTTTTCCTCCTTGTTTTTACTTGGAGATTCAAGGGGTGGTATCTGGAACCTTCCACATTCAAAGGAGAATACTCATGACCCATGTTATGCTATCACATACTACGAAACTCCCTTTCACCCAGTGACCAACTCAAGCACAATATATCCTTCACATGGATTGTGAACATCTACAACCTGGTCTAGGCTTTTGTATCATTTTTGTTTCTCATTTCAAACTCTGTATCCTTCTCAGTCTATTAGATTACATGTAGAAGCACTTGGAAGAGTTGGCAATGATTTTCATTGAATGAAGCAGCAGACATTGAGCAAAAAATGATGGCTAACTGGACTTCTACAATTAGGTTCCTTTACAATCTTGTGATTTTTTTTCTCAACCACTTCCTATCCTCCTTAATTTTGATTTAAACTAAGGAAACGTCTAAATCAATGTTCCACCGGGACCATGTGCCATTGGTTTCAAAACCTTTCATTGAATTTTTTTTAAACAATCTTTACAGCAGCAAGATTCTACTTTTTTTTTTTTTTTGTCATGCACTTCAGGACAATGGGAAACTATCACAAAAAGAATCTTGCTGTAATCGAAGAATTGCAGCAAGATTGTCACAGTATTTCATCAGCTGACACCAACAGTGGACCATCAATGAAGGTTGATTCAGAAACCTTCACCAGTGAAATCTCTAAAATATTCAAAGCTCTTATGAGCACTGATTGAAAGAGGAAAAGGGTGAGAAATGGCCTTTTGACTCTCTACTTCCTTTGCTAATCACACCACATTTCTCCAAATACACAGTCTACACCTGCAGTCTTTTTGTTTTTCAACATTGTAACAGTACTTATAATTCCCTTTTCATCCATTTTTCTTGGACTCGAACACTCAGAACATTCATTTCAATTCCACTCTTGACGTATCACTATAATTCCACTACAAATTTCTGAAATACTCCTTCCAGCCTTCTATCACTTCAGTTTCATTCCAAATAATTTCACAATTTTTATTTTTAATTCCATTCATTCTGCTGGAAGCTCCTTGCTTAGTACTCTTCACCCACTTCCCATTTTTTAATTTCCATCCAAAACCCTCAGCATTTTCTCTGCCTTTTAAAATCTTAACTGTCTCTTCCTTTGAGTATATTTTTAAAACTATCTTTTTTTCCTAAGAAGATTATATACAATATTTCCCACAATCTCATTTTTGCAATGATCATTCTCATGTGCGCATTTTTTCTCATCCATAGCCTCTTTTACTCTGTCATTCCACCAAGCATTCTTTTTACTTCTTCCATTAGCGTAACTTCACACATTTTTGTGGCACTTCGTGATATTCAGTAATCTCTTCACTATGCTTCAAGCAGTTTTTACATCTACTTTGCTTACATCCATTTTCCATTCATTCTGTTAGATTATCTTCTAATACTCTTTCATAAAAGGCTCATACTTTCTTTTTATGTATTCATTGTACTTTCACTTTAGTTTCCTTCACTTCTTTTTCTTCCACATCCATTTTTCCCCAAGATCAATTCCTGACTCCACCTAATAATGATCTGCCCTCCCATTGACCCTCTAATCACCATTATATCCTTCACTAATTTTCTCAGTTTGTCCTCATAAATAATCAAATCAATCATGCTTTTAGATTTATATACATTCTTTTTGTCATGTGCATGTACAACATATTTAAACCACATGTTCATAACAAATAGACCTTACCCTAAGCAGATACTGACCACACAGTAACATGAGCTCTTACTCATTCTTGTGTCTTTGAATGGCCCTATCACTTTTCTTGCATTTTTAACTCATTTCCACCCATCCATTCATGTCAGTTTTTCCCCCTTGGATTTCATTCATACAGAACGTTCCACAATTTTTCCCAAAATTCATATCTGATTCATAGGCTCATAAAAGTGTAGAGCTAAAAGAAACCAGAAAGACCATCTAGTCCAACCCTCTGCAATGTGCAGGGAAACCAATTAAACCATTTGTGACAAGTAGCTGTCTAGCCTCTTCTTAAAAACCTCTGGAGATTTATTTATTCATTTATTAAACAAATTTATATGGCCGCCCAACTCACACAGTGACTCCGAGCAGTTTACAGAATTAAAACCCATAATACAAAAACAAACCCCTACCCCCCGGCAGCAACAAACACACTCAGACTAACCATTTGATTGGCTCCGTATCAACCTGGGGTCCCCAGGCCCGCTGGCAAAACCACACCTTCAGAGCTTTTGGAAAAGTATCGTGGGGGCCAGTCTTATCTCTGGGGGAATGATATTCCATAGGGAGGGAGCCACCACGGAGAAGGCCCTTTTTCTTGGTCCCACTAGATGACTTCCCTCATTGAAGGGACCCAAATAAGTATTTGGTCAATATCAAAAGTTCATCTCAATACCTTGTTATATATCCTTTGTTGGCAATGACAGAGGTCAAACGTTTTCTGTAAGTCTTCACAAGGTTTTCACACACTGTTGCTGGTATTTGGGCCCATTCCTCCATGCAGATCTCCTCTAGAGCAGTGATGTTTTGGGGCTGTCGCTGGGCAACACAGACTTTCAACTCCCTCCAAAGGTTTTCCATGGGGTTGAGATCTGGAGACTGGCTAGGCCACTCCAGGACCTTGAAATGCTTCTTACGAAGCCACTCCTTCGTTGCCCGGGCGGTGTGTTTGGGATCATTGTCATGCTGAAAGACCCAGCCACGTTTCATCTTCAATGCCCTTGCTGATGGAAGGAGGTGTTCACTCAAAATCTCACGATACATGGCCCCATTCATTCTTTCCTTTACACAGATCAGTCGTCCTGGTCCCTTTGCAGAAAAACAGCCCCAAAGCATGATGTTTCCACCCCCATGCTTCACAGTAGGTATGGTGTTCTTTGGATGCAACTCAGCATTCTCTCTCCTCCAAACACGACGAGTTGAGTTTAGACCAAAACGTTCTACTTTGGTTTCATCTGACCATATGACATTCTCCCAATCCTCTTCTGGATCATCCAAATGCTCTCTAGCAAACTTCAGACGGGCCCAGACATGTACTGGCTTAAGCAGGGGGACACGTCTGGCACTGCAGGATTTGAGTCCCTGGCGGCATAGTGTGTTACTGATGGTAGCCTTTGTTACTTTGGTCCCAGCTCTCTGCAGGTCATTCACTAGGTCTCCCCGTGTGGTTCTGGGACTTTTGCTCACCATTCTTGTGATCATTTTGACCCCACGGGGTGAGATCTTGCGTGGAGCCCCAGATCGAGGGAGATTATCAGTGGTCTTGTATGTCTTCCATTTTCTAATTATTGCTCCCACAGTTGATTTCTTCACACCAAGCTGCTTGCCTATTGCAGATTCAGTCTTCCCAGCCTGGTGCAGGTCTACAATTTTGTTTCTGGTGTCCTTCAACAGCTCTTTGGTCTTGGCCATAGTGGAATTTGGAGTGTGACTGTTTGAGGTTGTGGACAGGTGTCTTTTATACTGATAACAAGGTCAAACAGGTAACGAGTGGAGGACAGAGGAACCTCTTAAAGAAGTAGTTACAGGTCTGTGAGAGCCAGACATCTTGCTTGTTTGTAGGTGACCAAATACTTATTTTCCACCATGATTTGCAAATAAATTCTTTAAAAATCAGACAATGGGATTTTTTGGATTTTTTTTCTCATTTTGTCTCTCATAGTTGAGGTATACCTATGATGAAAATTACAGGCCTCTCTCATCTTTTTAAGTGGGAGAACTTGCACAATTGGTGGCTGACTAAATACTTCTTTGCCCCACTGTATATAGATGGAGCAATAGGAAAATATGTAGTTAAAAGGGTTACATTATGTAATGATCTTAAAGAGAATTTTTATAAAATGATGCATCATTAGTTCATGACACTGGAGAAATTGTCTAGAATGTATAAAGGCATTTCAAATGTATGTTGGAAATATGAATATCATGAAAGGACATTATATCATGAAAGCACATGCTTGGCGAACACGATAAAGCTGCAACATTTTGGATTCAAATACATACACTGATACAGAGGATTTTAAAGATTAATATTCAATTGAAGCCAGGACTTTTCTTTTTAGGATTGACAGATAAACAGTTAGAAAAAAGCCATTGAAGATTATTTCAATATAAGATTACTGCTGAGAGATTACTATATGCAAAAAGATGGAGAATGGTTGGTGAAATTGATGGAACTTGCTGAGATGAACAAACTGACTTCTTTGATTAGACAAAGGACAATATCTGCATTTACTGGTGACTGGAAATCCCTTATGGACTGTCATGGAATTTTTGCCAAAGACAGGAGCACAATGCTGAGGAGAAGAACCATGTTCATTGCAATGATCATCAGGTTCCTGCTTTCAAGAAAGAGGGACCCCGAACAATAGAAAAGCATAGAATTTATTCACTTTTGCGGTTGCAAGGCGGGAAATCTGAGGGATCTGATTGGAGGATAGGTTTGGATAGGTGTTAAATGGGGGATAAATGGATTTTCTTTTGTGAGATAAGAACCAAAACACCCTTAAGCAGACAGGCGATGGCCCCCCCCCATTGTTTCAGTATGAACATGATCACTCTTGGGTCATGCAATAGCTTGGAGCTAAACCAGCTTTGCATGAGCAAAGAATGGCAGGAAGAAGTGGGGAAGAGAGATTGCGGGGGGGGGGGCAGAAAGAGGGGAGGGGAGGGGAGGGGGAGTAAAGAGTTTGCTTGGAGAGGCGGGGAGGGGAAGAGTGTCCAGCTTTATTGTATTATTTTTCCATCACAACAGGACTTTTTGCATTAAAAAAAATGAACTTCTGATTTATAGTTTTGATGAATTGACAGGATAGATTATAGAAAGAAGAGGGCCATGATATAACTTTAGAGACAGAGGTTAAAATATCATTGTATTTATAATGGCTGTGAAGAATATTGGAAGCTAGTTCTTTATACCTTTATACCTTTCTATCTTTATCTCTTTTTTTCCTACTTATTTCATGTTTAGCTTTTTCTGTTATTTCTCTCTTTCTTTTTCATTTTCTCTGTTCTAATTTAGTTTATGCTAGTTCTTATGATTACTCTTAACATTTTTAATAAAATAAAAATGAAGAAATAAGTAGGAGTAGTCTTTTATTTAAATCGAACAGTTGTTGTCAGGTTGTTTCCAGAGTATACATTTTAGCATGCCACTCAAAGTTCAGGAAAATCATCAATCATCATTATCCAAATAAAAAAAAGTGGCCCCTAAAAATTGCACACCTCTTTTAATCCCTAATCAACTTCACTTCCATCAGTGTCGTTAAACCATTTTTTTTATACAACTGGTGACACAAAAATACTGTCCCGTGTTCCAGTGGGTGAGAAAAAAGCCAGCTCTTTGTTTATTAAAGGTAGAGGAGAACACTTGCATTGAAAAAAAACCCAACCCTGTGCATCAGAGACATTTCTATACAGTTTACCTCCAGCAAAGTGGGGTTTGAACAAAGGCGCTCTGCTGGAGGACAAATTCTGATCCCAGAACCTTTTTTTCTGATCTTATTCCTTTGCTTTGAAAGAAATCAGCTCTTCTCCGCTCTATGGGAAAAATGTGAGCCCTCAGAGGCAATTTCTGGGGCAGACCCTTGAAAGCAGAGCTGCAAAACAAAGGTGGTCTTGAAAGAGGGGGGGACCCTTGTTTCAAAAGGACTTTGTTTTCTGTTTCTAGCGACAGCTGTTGGGTCGCGTAGCCTCCTTTGATATTATGCCATGAATCCACGTACAGTTACTTTGTTTTGTGGCCTTCTATAATGACGAGAGAGAGAGATGCCTCCTTTTGATGATGAGAATGTATTGTTTTATTGATGAATCCGATAGCTGAATTATAATTAAAAAGCATCACAGAGGAGGGGGGATTTTAACAAGTGCAATTACACTCCGCAGATAAAGGTTGGAGCAGCTCCGATCACTCACTGACCTGCCTCTAGTGGAAAAAAGATGTCTGAATCCATCCTAGCCACTCGCAGATACTTCCTGTGGCTTTTAGCATACTTAGAGAGTCGCTGAAAAAGGGGACACCTCACTGTTCCCCATTTTATATAGAAAAACATCTTGACTGTACTCTGGGACTCCTTACTTTAACTAATTTAACCATATTAGCTAATGAAACATCCACTTTGTATTTATAATATAAAAGTGGGAGAAGAGTAGGGTTGAGTGTGTGTGTGTGTGTGTGTGTGTATGTGTTTATGTGAGAATGACAATGGTGTATGACCCCCAAGCACACTTCCCTTAAATTAACCCTGCCTTTGAGTCACCACAGGTTCCTCAATCTTCATTTATAAGGAACACTGGAATGCCGAAAGAACTTCAGATGTTTCTACTGTCGTTGTAGAGGAAGAAAATCAAATCAATGGTTTGGCTAAAGCCACCTGTTGTGTTCAAAACAATATTTCCTAATGTACAGCTCAGTCTTTTGCCTACAGTGATTTACATACATTTCCTCTCATTTCCCCAGGAAGACACACAAGATGCCACCACACCAACAGGCCGGATGACACTTCCATTGGATAAAGCAGTATTTCTCAATCCCAGCAACTTTAAGATGTGTGGACTTTATTAACTCTCAGAATTTTGGGATTGAGAAATATTGAGACACACATTTTTAAGACTGAGATGGAGATTGAGAACCACCAGGATAGACATAAAAATGCCAACAGTCCATCACTCTAATTATTTGCTTTAGCAAACATTTGGCTAACTTTAAGACAAAATGAAGACTAGGTCACAAAACAGCAAGAGCTGCTGGTGTTGCTTCTGATATCTCCCTTTTTCCCGCCATCTTTTAAGCCACATAGATTCTCCACGTCCTGGCCAGACATTTACAGCAGGCAAGGATTCCAACCCCAAAGGAAGGAAGAGGTGTGGATGAGGAGATCAGCCTTCTTCAATGTTGCTCCCCCTTGGTGGGACATGGTGCCTTCAAAGGTATGCCTGATTCTATACTTCAGGCGTTCTGCAAAACATTGAAAACCTGACTTTTTAGAAGGTCGTTTGACACCTAGCAATGTACTTTCAGCAACTTCTAGTAATTATGAGTTTTATAGGATTTATGCTGGTTTTTTATGGTTTGAGATTGATGGATGTTTATCTTGTTTGCGCCCCACTCTGTGTCATGTGAGGGGGTGGTATAAAAAGAGAAACACTAACACATAAATACCCACACAGAGGTAAATTCTTGCCAGTCATCAGAATCCTCTGGGTCTAGATCACAAACTCCAAAGCCAGTTAGGTTCTTGCTCCTCCAGATCCACCTCCAAACCTTTAGTAGCTGCATCCCACAGACCTATGAAGTGTCTCATCCTGTTAGCCATTGGGAAGGTAAAGAGCCAAGTTAAGAACAGCAACACATCTTAGAGGATGGGAAATACTTCTATGCCTATGAATGCCCTTGTTACATTTACTATGATGTTTGCTTCATTTTATTAAGTTATAGGCTTTTGCAATGAAGGAAACAAAAACAGAGACCTAGCTACAATAGTTGACAAATACAAATATTGTAAAGAATACAAATATTGTAAAGAAAGCAAACATGGGCCCCCATCTCTTTTCATCTGGCAGAGGTATCCACGGGATGTAATCAGGAAAGTCAAGACAGGGGCCCACAAGGGGGTGATGGAAGTTCTGCCTGGTTTTTACATGCAACATAGCCACCATCTTGACTTTTTTTACCATGCCCTGCAGACACCCCTGTCCTCTGGCATTGCAACTTTAGGTAGAGGTCTGACCTGGAAAACCTCATACCCTTCCCTGCTACAAAGTTACCTCGGTCTGCCAACTTGAATCGCAGAGATTTCTGTTCATTTACCTTTTAAAGCAGTGTTTTCCCACAGAGTGTAAATTTGAAAAGAAAGCCATCTGCAGAAGGAGACCTTGCTCTTGTGTTGATAGACACAGTACTGTAAACAGATCCCTTTTTATGTAGCAAAGCTGTTCCCGACAGAATCGCACAGACTTTGTTGCCAGTTAATTGTGCAATCGCACCATAAGGACATGCTCAAACTCAATGGTTCTCTGGGGAAGCCAAAAAATAAAATGACGCAAGATAAAGCATCTTCAAGCTCCATTCGCACAATTAAAGACTGAATCACAAACTACCTCGCTGTCTAGATAGCCTGGCCTGCTGCGTGAGACCATCCTAATAGCAGCCTAACAAATCATTACTATGCTTGGAGACAATCAGTCCTCTGGAGAAACATTGTTCCCCTTTCTCCCATCAACTCTGGGCTGTCATGATGCATAACTCAACTTTGATGCAACATCTGCTTTTCAGTAATGAGCTATCATTCTTATCCTTCAACGATTATGCCCATTAATACCTTTCAGCTATGTAGCCATAGGAAGAAAACTTGGTATTTAGTTGCAAGCGTAAGTATTCTAATTGAGTATGTGTCATCAAGTCATTGTTGACTCTTAGCAACCACACAGATAAGTTTCTCCAGGATGCTCTCTCCCCAAGCTGGTCTTTCAGGTCTTCCAACAGAGCACCCACTGCCTTGCTGCTGGGCATCCTCTTCTTCTCTTTCCTTCCACCTTTCCCAGCATTAGAGCCTTTTTCCAGAGAGCTGGATCTTTGCATTATATATCCAAAGTATGATAGTTTAAGCCTGGTCATTTTGGCCTCGAGTGAGAACTCTGAGTTGATTTCTTCGATGATCCATTTGTTTGTTTTCTTGGCTATCCGTGGTATTCTCAGGAGTCTTCTCAACACCAAAGTTCAAAAGCATTAATAGTTTTTCTATCCAGAAGTATTCTAATACATTAATATAAAACAGCACTGTACAATGGCAGCAAGAATAAAACCTGAAGCATATTGCAAATTACTTAAACTAACTTCCGTCCGCCATGAAAAATCATTATATTCTGTTGATGCAGCCTTGGATTGCATTTCTTTTCAGGTGCATCACACTGTTAACTCATGTTAACTCAGTTCACCAAGACGTTTTCACATGTATTTTTTGCTCATTATGGTTCCCCTCCATCCCATGGATCTCATACTTCCGGCCCAAATGTAGGACTCTTTGTTCCTGCTGAAATTCGTCTTCCTGTTTTCTGTCAATTGTTCCAGCTTTTCAATATCATCCAGAATCTCAATACTGTCCTCTAAGGTGTTTGCTCTCCCTGTTTTTGGGTCATCTGCAAACTTCATGATAATTCACATCACCCAACTATTTATAAATATATTGAATAGAGCCCTATGATAAGCACTTAGCACTTACTTCCAGCTGGATGTGGAGCCATCAACAGATATCCATTGGGTATGATTGTTCAACCAACCCTGTGTCCAACTAATAGTAGCATAATCCAGCTCATCTTTTACCACCTTCTCTGTCAGACTCATGGAGAGCTTTGCTGAAGTCAAGGTATGCTATGGCCACCACATTCCTGCAGTCAACCAAACCAGTCGATTTATTTAAAATGTTTTTATGCCACTTCAATCATTTGGACTCTGTCAAAAACTGCCACAGTCCGTAACTTTTCCTAATACTGGGAAGTCTTGTCGCTGTAATTTTGTAAATGAAACTGGCTGAGGCAGGGCCAATTCAAGCAGTGGGCTGGTGGGAGCACCCTTGAGATCTAAAGAGGCCCAGTCCAACACTGCATCCTCCCTCTGTCCAGGACAGCTTTCAGCCCACTTACTTGGCTGATCTAAATATCACCTTACTTATAAGGGCAAGGGATTTATTAAGAAAACAAACCAGGAAAGACACCAGATGACCTTATTAGCAAGGAGTTGATTTTGTCAAAGTGCTCTCAAGTCAGACCCATTGTTGCTCTGCTTCTCATCTTGTGGTCACT
The DNA here is from genome assembly GCF_059951505.1 of Python bivittatus. Taxonomy (NCBI): domain Eukaryota; kingdom Metazoa; phylum Chordata; class Lepidosauria; order Squamata; family Pythonidae; genus Python; species Python bivittatus. The sequence continues at coordinate 17,679,299 of NW_028277096.1, forward strand.
CCTTCCTTCCCAAACATGAAGACAAGATATCGTAGCCATTCAGCTCTCTTGCCTTGACCCTTGCCCATCATGACCAATCCACACTAGCTGCAAAGGGTGAACTGAGTAGGTATCAGGCCCAGCCCAAGAACAATGATGAAACGGTCCAGTCCAGTTCCTTTATTTGCTTACATCTTGCCAGACTAAATCTACATACTGCAACCAGTGGCTATACCCTGGGAGATTCTAGGGAGTGGCTATCCTGAACCTCTTTTGCTTCCCACCCTCCTCCTGCGGACTGTGTTGTCCTTTTCCCTTCCTGGGTTACACCCCCTCCTTCCTGATAGCCTTGCTCTCTCACGTCACCCTCTTCTTTGTAGGTACATTCCATTACAGTAGGTCCCAGAATGATGTAATCTGCGGTTACATAAAGGAGTAAGGCTACCAGTTTAAGAAGCAGTAGTATGCCCCTCCTGAAAAAGATCAACTTTCAGAGGTCTTCATATACTAACAGATCTCCCAGTTTTGAGTTCAATCCTTAAGAAGGTTACAGTTGTGCACCTGCAGATGTTTCTGGGGGATAGAGATGATTTCACCCTATTTCAGCCTGAAGGCAGGACTCACTTTGGGAGAAATCAGCCTTGGAACTGCACAAAGGATCTGAATTAATGGGGGGAAAGCTTTTAAACACTCAAGAAATCCAGCTGAATACAAGCAGAGATTCATAAACGTAACACATCCTAAGGAAATAACAGTGTTTTCACCAACATTTAAAATTGCATAAGGATGAAATATCTCATTTATTATGCTACTTATGTCTCTTCACTCTAGCCGACTATGCTGTAAGTCAACAATATAAGCCACAACATAACAGGGGCACAACTTCCATAATTTGGTTCTATCACCAAAATAACCTCACCTAATACTATTGCTACCTTGGAGAGAAAACTCTAGCAGTGCTTTGCCACGAATGATTCAAATGTTCGGGAAGATTCATACGGGACAGGAGTTATGTCACATAGCCAGGACAGTGGAAATTGTTATACAAGGCTGGTCAATGCAGTGATTCCATAAGAAAAAATCTTTAACCATTCCAACAGCATTCAAAGGAACAGGTCACTTCGGAAAATGCGGATGAGTTTAAAGCCACCTGTAGCATCTGCTAAAAACAAATAAGTTAAAAAAAAAAAAACCGAGCATAAGAGGTGCAGATATACATTACAGTTCATGCTAGATTGAGGCAAAAACCATGCTAGTCTAGCATTTTGTCATGTAAGGAAAACCCTTAAGGAGGAGGTAGCAGCAAAGCAGTCATCGTGAAGACTAACCACGAGAAAGATTCCAAGCCCATGTTTGAAGCTTTCCACGTAGGAAGGAGAACAACATTTACTCCTACAACTCTGTTGATGTTGCACCGAGACTTTCAGAAGGTACTGCTGGCAATGGCCCAAATTAGTCCTATAACGGCGTGGTCTGTCTTGGTTTTACTTCCTAATTTGCTTTTGGGTGCAAGGAAACCCAGATAGAATAGGATTCCTCTCATTTTTCAAATTAGCTACCTGGGCCTCTTTGGTCCTGAAATGCCTGGGGAAAACAAGAAACGTTAGGAGAAGAAAGGGGAGAATTTCCCCAGTCCTGCTCCTAAGATTGATCGGACAGACAGGCTGGTTATCTCGCTGCCCTTTGCTAGCAAGAGAGCTGGTGCTTCCTGCCAGCCCACGCACTGCAGGCTAATTGACATGACATATTGAATGGCACTCTTCCGGGGCACAGACACGAACGACGAGACGCACCATTCCAACTCCGCAATAATTACTGATTAAAAACTAGTTAAAAGGCAATGAAGACTGAAACATACATTAAACCAAATGACCCTCCTCTACAGCAAAGCCACAGATAGATTGGCACGGTTATGAAATCGTCGCTTAAAATGTCTACAAACATTAATAGCTGTTTGAATTTCCCCAAGATTTACGAGAAGCCCCCTTCGTTTCACCTAGCTCCTCCTTTCTCCCCCATGCCAAAGCCGCTTCCTTCCCTATGCAAAAGCCTTTGTTTGCATGCGTGTCTTGAACTCCCAGACTCGCAAAAACACACACTCTTCTATTTTTAAGCCTGCATAATTAAATCCTTTCCTTCCTTGTTTCATAAATGGAATATGACACTAGTAGCAGAATTAATAACTTTAGAGCCGTACCAGGAAACTGGCGTTGCTTGCTGTAAAGTGAAATGCTCATTAGCACTAAGGGTATATAATCAGCCACTTTCTCCCTCTCAGCTCCCTGCCCCACCACCCATAATTTAGGACATTTTAATGTTTGTGTGTACAGCCTCTCGCTAATTGAGGTCATTATCTCAGCAGTCACTTTGGGGCACCTCGAGGCCTTCGCTTCAAGCAAGCCTCCACTTTTCCCTCTTCCTCCAGTCTCAAACGCAGCGCAATCAAAACCAGGAGTCCTGCTGCAGCAGCCGGTGCAATCACAGTTAGTCGGACTAGCCATGCGGGGGGCTGAGGCAGGCCAGCTGGGCGAAGGCCCATCTGCTTCCATCTGGCCTGCCTGGAGCCCACGGCACCTCGGGGGTGTGGCCCAATTAAACCTGTTAAGATCACCCCAGAGCCACGGTGGAGCGATCGGAGCCCCGCCTGTTTTTATTTGTGATTTTTGACCACCCCCTGATAGCTCCAGATACATACGTTGGGGCTCTAAGCCCCACAGTCCCCATTCAGCAGGAGCCTCTTTTCTCCATATGAGTTGGGATTATGATGTCAGGTATTGTCTGGAAATCCTGCAGCCTGTACTCTGAGCATATCAGGAGGACAGCAGAATGGGGAAGATTCCTTCAGCACAATGTTTCTCAACTGTGGGGACTTTTAAGTTGTGTGGACTTCAACTCCCAGAATTCCCTAGTCAGCATCAAGTAAAGTAGCATAAAGTAGCATGGGCTACTTTATTTCTTTTTTTATTGCATTTCATTTCTTTTAGTGTATGTCCTCTGGATCAGTGTTGACAAAGGATGATTGAGTTGCCCCTGAATCGCTGGTTGCCAATTTGGAGAACTTCCAGGTGTGTGGACTCAATGGCTGCTGGCTAGGGAATTCTGGGAGTTGAAGTCCACACATCTTAAAGTCCCCAAGGTTGAGAAATACTGCGTTAGCATTATGGCCAAAACCCCAGGAGGGTAGCTTAAAACATTTACTCCCAGTCTCAAGTCTGCATTTCCAAATCCTGCTCAATAATATTGAAGAAAAACCGTTCAGGCAGTGTTCCTCAACCTTCCCTCAGTTTTTAAAAATACAGGTAGTCCTCGCTTAATGACCACAATATGGACTGGAAATTTGGTCATTAAATGGGGCAGTCACTAAGCGAGTCACCACATGACCAGACCCAATTTTATGACCATTTTTATAATGGTCATTAAACAAATCCAGCTTCCCCAATGGATTTTTTTGCTGGAATTCACTTAACAACCATGTGGTTCATTTAACGACCACATGATTTGCTTAACGACCATCATAAAAAAGTCACAAATCATGATCATGTGACTGCAGGGGGGTGCGATAGTTTGTGAAGGTCATAAGTATGAGTACAGATCGTAAAGTACTTTTTCCAAGGCTGTTGTAACTTTAAACCATTGTTAGAGGAATGGTTGTTAAGCGAGGACCTGTATCTACCTGTATCTTTTATCCCCTTCAAAAAGAGTCCCAGAGCTAGTTTTCTGTTCGTGTTTGTTTCAAGCCAAAAATCTTTTAGAACTTTAGCAGATTTTTTAATAGATCCAATAAATACCGTGGCTTGAGCAAGATGGCTATTTCCTCATCTCGCAGGGCTCTAAACCCGCTGGAGATCACTGTCTGGCGGTCTCCTTATGAGGAGCAACTGTCTGGAGCACTTGTAGGTGATCTCAAGTCCTCTCCTTGTTCAGAGAGGAATTACGAAGAGCCGGTCTACTCGCTTTTAGCGGAGCCATCTTCAGTTTGCCGTTTCTTCCCCAGATGTCCCAAACAACCAAGTTCTGAGAACACCAAGAATTCCATGGAAGCCACTTTGACACATCTCTTCCTGAAGAATATGCCTCCCCTAGTACTGGGAAGGCAGAGGCACTTGTCCTGTGGGGAGAAAATCATGTTGGAGCTCAGTTTATGCTTCATGAATATGACCTTCCAGCTGTGGGGTCACATAGAGCAGTTGAAGAAGAATAGAGACCAACTTTCACGTCTCCATTCTTCCTTCCATAGAAGGAAAACTGCCATTTTTCCCATTTAGTGCAAATCTTAGGACCGGGCCTTCTCCAAGTTAGGGAATTGTGTGGTTCTTTCAGAGCGTAAAAGAAAACCAATTTCTCCTTCCCTTCCTTAACCTCTTTTGTCTTGTGGCAGGACTGCCAATTATCACATTTGCAAGCTGTTTTCCTTCACCATCCAGGAAAAACAACATAAAGGTTTGAATACCTGGGCTCGCACACCTCACAATACCTAGAGTCTGCACACAATGGCAGGAGGCTGTGGGTTTTTTTCCACCCCAGTCCAGACCTTTCCTTTCAGATTCAAATATCCTCAGGCCTACAAGGATTAGAAAGTATTGGAAAGATTTTTTTAAACTGTGGAATGACATGTCAAAGCTTTCAATCTTTCCAAAAAAAAAAATTGCAATGGATTTTAGGGACTAAATGCTTTAAGGGCTGAAAGGCTTCGAATAGGGATTGCAAATGCATTCATGTTGCTTATTATACGCTTTAGCTTTAATAACTCTTCTTCAAAAGAAAGCAGCTAGAAGCGTCTTAATAAAAAATGGAGCAAGAACTCAGAACCTTTGATGAGCATCTAGCAATGGCAATCCTGTTATCTTTCTTCCATGGATAGCATTGTTTATTAGGTAAACTGTTGCCCCTTTACAATTTCCTTGCCCAATGTGTTATTAAGGGAGAGGAGTGTAAAAGGAAATGAAAATACTAAAACTCTAATACATTGTTTCTCAACCTTGGCAGCTTGAAGATGTGTGGACTTCAACTCCCCAAATTCCCCAGCCAGCCTTGCAGAAGTCCACACATCTTCAGGTTCCCAAGGTTGGGAAACACTGCTGTAATACCTTCACACTGCAGCCCCACTAACTCTTTCCCCTGTCATGTCCCCAAATTCCCAGTTATGGAGGGTACCAAGTTAGAGAATCAACCAACAGTCCAGCTTCATTTACAATTACCAAACCATAATCAGTTTAAGATCAAAGTCTCTCGATTTCTCAGGGCTACATCATAGGGGGATGAGGGAACATTGAACCAAATACTTAACCAAGTTGTATTACCTAAAGTAATCCCTCAATTCTTCAAACCAGGAAGAATTTTCAAAAAATGGCTGACACAGAGCTTGTCTCTTCATAAAACGGTTGCCGTAATGAATGTGACCAGTCATAAAACATTATTTTATAGCAGTGCTGACTGGGGAATTCTGGGAGTTGAAGTCCACACATCTTAAAGTTGCCAAGGTTGAAAAACAGTAGTTTCTAGGAAGCCAATGTGATGAAGATGTTCCTTTCTGTAGAGCAGTGTTTCTCAACCTTGACAACTTTAAGATGGGTGCACCTCAACTCCCAGAATTCCCCAGCCAGCATGACTGGCTGGGGAATTCTGGGAGTTGAAGTCCACCCATCTTAAAGTTGCCAAGGTTGAGAAACACTGCTTTAGAGAGCTGACACGTTCTCCTCCCCTCTAGGTTGCCAGAAAGCTCTCTACTAAGTCTATGCAGAGGAAAACATGGCAAAGTATACAAACATGGCCCAAACATCTCTCACTAAAGTGTTAAACAGCCACATCCTCTGAAAGGTTCATGCCTGCTTCAAAACCTATGGCCAAGCTAAGCCACAGGTGGTTCCTCTCTCTCGATTGCTTCCATGCTGCTAATGAAGGGGGGGAACTGGTTAAACTTTAAATCTGATCTGCCACTCAAATCAAAACCCATTCACTGAGATCATGAGCAGGCTTATTAGAAGCCAGGAAAATCAAATTCTGAAAAACCAATCAGGAGCAGGAAAATTCCCCTTTCAAGTGGGCTTTAGGCAAAAGGGCTGGGCAGCTCCATTTTGCCTTTAATCCATGTTTTTTTCCCCCATGGGAGAGCCTGTGGCGTAAAAGCAGTTAGGAGCACCAGTTTCCAGGTCTATGAAATATACAGCAGTCTAGGAATTGCTAAATGCAGATTAGAGTCTTCTTTGTATTTTATGGGAAATGATCAGAGTTGCAGTATCTTTTTATTTGTCTTTACATTGCTGTCCTGGGTCCTATTTCCTTCAGCCTCATTCTGTAGACTTCAGTGCATGCTTCTTCCCCATTTGGCTAATTTGTCATTTTGCTCCTCATGAGTAAACCAGTGCAAATTTCTCTGAAATTAAGTACCAGTGCACCAAATAGATGCTCCCCATGTGTGTGAAAGGGTGCAATAAGAGAATTGTCAGGACAGGATGTGAAATCCTCCTGCGGGAGCCAAAGACCCCAATCCTTCCCATTCCTGTGTTGGCAAATGCAAGGATGTCCCATTTGCCGAGCCCTGACATTTCTTACCTTGATTTGTTGCGGGATATTTTCCTAGTCAGGATGACAGCCAACCCCAGTTGTTTTCCCACAAGTAAGAGCATACTAGCCATATTTATTTATCCACACCTACACGCATCCCATTTGAAGTAAAATTGGAAATTCAGACCAGCAGAATTTTCGTGTATTATTCAGCATTACCCAAATCAAGAACAAAACAGAAGGGTTTCTTGTGTGGGCTGGAGGATTGTCTACCCTAGAATTTCTGCCCTGTTCAAGGCAAGGAGTCTGACGTTTAGAATCAAGACATAATTCTGGAGTCAATAGGGGGGAAAAATGGAGAAATTACCTGATTTCTACCGGAGAACAGCCTGCAAAACGTGTCCCCATGATTGATTGAGTTCCTATTACTTCAACTTGCATACATTCCCTTGGAAGAAGAGGTAAAGAAAAGAGGTGTATTTTTCCACAACAGGCCCCCTCATAACAGGCTGCCTGGGGCTGATATATCGAGGTGAACGAAGCCAAGAGAATAGGGACTTGCTTTAATGATAAAACCAGAGCAATTTTACTCTTCAGGAGAGAATCCCCGGTTCATACTTAACTCAAGGTTGCCACAGTGAGAGAGAAAACACAATCTGGTTGCTACTTTTTTTTTTTTTTTAATTAAGAGCAATTTGTTAACCATCCAAACAAGGACCCTACTGCAGGTAGTTCCCCCAGTGTAAAAATGCAACTCTCTTTTATACCAGAATCTGACAGCAAAAAAAAAAAAAAAAAAGGAAGGACGTAGGTTGCACAAATTGGATCAAATAAGGCCACTTTCTCTCTCTCTCTCTCTCTCTCTAAGTTAATGGGTTGGTGTCAGTTTGGACAGAAACTGACTCACTGCAAGCATCCATTTGGCTCTGAGCTCAGAGCTAATTAGGACGTCTAGGCTGGCCTGCGCTAAGTGCTCACACAGCTTTGGAGGTGCTTAACTAGGCTTAGAATCCAATCAAGGATGACCTCTGGGGCTCCCTGGCAGCAGTCCTCTGCTCGCTGCTTGAAAGAGATGAAATCCTCCCCAAACTGGCAACCCGGCAACGCTCAGATACGCCTCGCAGCCATGCCGACATCTTGGTGGCCCCAAGGTTTCAGATGCACCAGCAAGGACCCATCGCAACGCTTGGACCATCCTCCTCTGTTTGGCCAAGGATGCAGTGGGAGGGACCTGCCCTGCCATTTGAGCTGGAGCAGATTTTCAGAAGTTGCTTTTGATAAATAAAACAGGAGTAAGGTCCAGCTCAGACATGAGGGGCTTTGATAAACGGGTAAAAAGACAATTCTAATTTTTTTTCTTTCAGAGATGGAGCTGGGGAAGAAGACACCCAGTCTGGGGAAAAAATATGACACAGGAATCCCTCTTTTAAAAAAATTTTGGGGATTCTTGCCCTTCCTTTTCAAGGACTCTGCAAAGATACAAAAACTGCAAGATGAGAAGACATTGGCAGAGACAAATCTTCCCGAATACATTTCTGACTGCAGATAAGAAGCTGGATCAAGAGAAGGAAAACAGGAGGAATAAAAGCCACGTGCAGGTGGGTCTCAGTGACAAAAAAACAGTTCATGACTTTACCTTTCAAGAGGAAAATTGATCAGAATGGAAGCAGACCCTTTTAAAACAATCAGCTCTGAATATTTGTTTATCAAGAAAAATAACCATTCAAATTCACGCATGCAGGACTTTTGTTTTCAAAGATCGAGGCACATTGTCTCTGATGCTAAGGAGAATGTACAGCCATGATGGCTCTCAACAGCGGTGATAGCACAGAATCCTCCACAGGGGGCTTTTATTCTCATATGTTTGAAGTTGTCCTAAGGAGAGTTTCCAGAGTAAAGGTATGTCAGCCTTCCCAGGTAGAGCAGACAGGAAACACGACCAGATGAGCTAATTCTACTTTATTGTAAGGCTACATTAACAGAATCTTGCAAGTCTGAAAGTACATCTCTTTCCTGCATCTCCATCCTCTTTACAGCCCAAAAAACTAGGGAGAGTCGCTTCTGAGCCTCTTGCCCCACCCACTCTCCAGCTGCGGGCTACGCTGCCTCTTATCTGACCGTTCCCTAGGCAGCGTCTCTGGGCCCCGTCTCCCAAGGTCTTTCCCTCATATCATTACAAGGTGGCTAGGCCAAAATACTTCCCAGGAGAGATCTATGCCAAGATTTGTTTTTTAAAAAAATATATTTAAAAAAAAAAAAATCAAAAGATATGATGAAGTACAACCAAAAATATAACAGTGTTAATATAATCAGAAAAGAATATACAGAATAGTAATTAAATGAGTAACATTTGAAGAAACTAAAGATCTATCCATTAAGCGTTAATATAGCACTAGCTCAATCTTTTAACATATTATTAAATCTAGCCATATAGACCATCTATAGGTACTCCTCAGGTTACAACCACTCTTTCAGTGACCGTTCAAAGTTACGACAGCACTGAACAGAAGGGACTAACAATAGGTCCTCAGAGTTCTGGCCATTGCAGTGAGCCGCGGTCATGTGATTGCCATTTCCAGCATTCCCTGCCAGCTTCCCACAAGCAAAGTCAGTGGGGAAGCTGGCAGGAAATTGGAAGTTGCAATCACGTGAAGTTCTCACTTAATGACCCCCATGGTCCTCATTTTACAATGGCAACCAGGACTGGTGGAATTGCCATCACTAAGCAATGCGGTCACATGATGTCACACTTTATAACCTCATCACTTAGTGATCCCAATTGCCACTGTAAGCAGAGGACTACCTGTATAGCTCCATCTTCTCAGTTTTAATACAATATGTCATTTCAATACAATGATATTGACGTAATATAGATTCTTAATATTTTATTATTTAGGTACCTTAGTGATTATAGATAAAAGGAAAAAAGTGGATATTCTATCAATATTAATTACAGTTTCAGATAAGATTTTCCATAGGAGCACAACAGAGTTTCCTGGCACTTTTATCTGTCCATTAGTATCCCTCTCAGCTTATGTTCTGTATCCCACCCAGGGGGTCTGCAGGGTGTGGTCAAAAAGGTCAAGATGCAGCCACAACGATATGACTGAAGCACCACCCATCTCTATGTTCATCATACATAAAACTGAGCAGAGCTTCAATTATACTGTCATGGCTGACCTCTTGACACCTCTGATCTTGCCTGCCCCTCATGCCTGCCACTCTCCCTCAGATCACCAGCATTTTTCTTATTTTTATTGAGACTCTCCTCAACTCCCTATCTCCATCTCAACTTGCCCTTTCTCCATGAAACACTGGGTGCAGCCATCTAGTTCCTATGCCTCATTCCTGCCTCCTCCGCTCTGGAGCCCTTCAGCTCCCAATGATTCCTAGTTATCGTGTCTCATTCTGGGTGGGGATTATGAGAGCTGAAGATTCACACAACTGGGGAGAGCAGATTGGAGAAAGTTGTTCTATCTTAGCCTGGTTTGGACTTTTTTTTAGAATTGGGCCGTAGGAGCACGGAGACAAAGACAGGCTGAGGGAGAGACAAACAGAGGAAGAGGAAGAGGAAGAGGAAAAGGACGAAAAGGTCCACGCCAAACTTGTTATTTTCATACCTTAATCAAAAGCATATATATTAATACATTTTTATTATTTAAGTCAGTTTACTTAGCAATAAGAAAATGAACCTATAAACCAGAACATGCAGTTCACACTTTTGAACAGTCCTTCAATAATTTGTTCTTTTGGTAAAATACTCATTCAGTTATAGAAAGAGAGGTAAGTTCTTCCAAAAAGTGTATTTTTAATGGAGAACAAGCATCTTCTAAATCTAAACCATGTATCATTGCCATCTCTCCTTTTTTTCGGGGGGGGGGAATCATGAAAATGTGCAACATCCATTTCCATTGCCCTCTTCTTAATTTCCAAATGGTAGGATATGATTTTTAAATGTTTGAGCGTCTACAAATAAACGAGCAACAGAACAATATTAATGTGAAATAATATCTGTCCATAAGGGGCCCACTCTAACCTCAGACCACATTAGGGCCTCAGTTTAAGTATCACGCATCCAATAATTAGATGAATTTTTTTCTTACAAAGATGCATAGACGTCCAACAGACCCAAAATAATAATGTATTATTATTGTCTACAGAAATGTGGTATATAGACGCCCAAATGGTTTGCAACTACAAAATGCTTGTCACATCTGGATCAGTCTAACTCCTTGTTCCATGCCATTCCTGAATACCTATTTTAGTGTACTGCAGCAGCCATTTATAATAACTAACGCTGATTTATTACAGAACAAGTTTTTGGGTACATTATGCGAAGACTTATGTTGGGGACAAATAATAGGTTTTACTCTTACATACGTGATTGCTATGAGAGATCATGAATTACGGTACACAACGGAAAGAGCAAGCAAACTGAAACTGTCTGATGACCCTGGAGGGGAAAGAGATGGATAACAAAAACCAGGTTGTTGTCTTTTCTTTGGTGGGAAAGGAGCCAGTACATGGGCATAATAAAGAACATAGTTTATGTTAAAAGCTGCTAGTATCAGTAGAAAGGGCAGGCTGGTGCCTCTTAGAAATGCAGAATTTAGAGGCACCAGTTCAGCCCACAGCAAGGTCACTCCATGATTTTAACATGTGCTACATTCTGGCTGTAAAGGTCACGCTGTACAGGTAGACCTCGCTTACCGACTGCCTTGTTCAGCAACTGTTCGAAGTTATGACAGTGCTGAAAAAATAACTTTATGACCTATGCCTGCATTTACGACCTTCGTAGCATCCCTCAGTCACGTTGTAGTCAGTACACGTTGTCCTGTGCCTGACCTGTTGTTTTTCGCCCCCTCCCCGCTTGCAAAGGAGACTGGAAAAGAAGGGCTTACCTGAGAGTAAGCAGGCACAGCAGAGATTGCCTACAAAAAATCACTTGTTTTTTTCTTCCCTCCCCCCCGCCCCTGCAGAGCAGAGAGATTGGAGAAGAAGGGATTACAAGAGAATAGGCAGGTATACAATGGGGAATACACTGGGCTGTTTGCATAGCACCATCGGGGCTGCCAGTACCACCAGGTCCCTTTTGATGTGTATTCCCCATTGTGTGCCTGCTTGCTCTCTTGTAATCCCTTTTTCTCCAATGAATGTAAATACAAACATTAATTCTCTTCTTGCTAATTATCCAGCATTGGGGTGAGCATTCCAAAGGGTGGGAGAGTGGTTAGGAGGCAAACAAAAGCCAAAGGTGTGAAACTGATTAGTCTTGTCAGTTTCAGTTGGAAAGCATGGTTATGGTCAGGTGGTTTCCCACTTAGTGACCGCTTTGCTTAGCGATGGAGCTGCCAGTCCCAATTGTGGTTGCTAAACAAGGACTACCTGTAATTTACATTACCTTTGTGAATTCTTATGTATCACTTCAGAGGGTATATAACCTGTAACCATGTGGGCTTTGGGGTGCTTCTACATTCCTTTGGTGAGGAGCTTAGTTATTGCTATGTATATGTGAATAAAAGATACTTCATTGAGTCCATCTCCAGTCACTTTAGTTCTTTACTTAGATGGGCATTTTTTCCCACAATACAGTACTTAAATCTTTGGAGAAGTTTATAATGCTGGGAAAGGTGGAAAGAAAGAGAAGACGACGACAATCAACAGCAAGGTAGATGGACTCAGTTACACAGGATTGGAAGACTTGAAGGACTATCTGTGTGGTCACTAAGAGTTGACACCAACTTGATGGCACATAATTAATCAAAGAACAAGTTGCCCTGTAGGAGTTTCCAAACTTTTTCTATCTGTGGAACCTGTTAAAAAAAAAAAACATGCATGAGTTACTGTGCCAAGGGTCTGCTACTCCAGTTAGGGCTGCAATTGGCACACCAGCCAGACCTGAGTAAAGGCCCCCTAGCCACGGATCCCACCTGCCTACCTAGCACTAGCCATGAGTTCAGGAGGATCCCCAAGACCTGCTATTTCAGGGGAATGCCACCCCTTCCAGAGTTGTTACTGGAGCTGACAGAAACTCTTCTGCATAAATACCAACTCTGCTTCATTTGGCTTCAAATTCAGCCTGTTTCTGAACAGCCTCCAAGCACTGGTTCAAGACTTCTGTGGGGTCTTCAGCTCCCCTTGGGGTGGAGATGTACTGCTGCAAACGATCACTGTATTAATGGAATCTTACCCTGAGCCAGTAGACCTCTCCCAGTGGCCTCCTATAGAGGTCAAACAGAGGCAGGGAATCAAACCCTGCAGGACCCAACAAGTGAAGGTCCACCAGGCTGACCTCTTGATCCCTGCTACCACTGGGTGGTACGATCCACTCAAGTAGGAGCAAAAACCACTGAAATCTAGTGACCTGACACCCAAACCACGCAGGTGATCAAGAAGAATACCATGGACCATGCTTTCAAAAGCCTCTGAGAAATCTAAGAGGATGAGAAGGGGGGCACTCCCTCCATCCAGATCCTGATGAGTGGGACAGATATCGGCAGCTGCATAGCCTATTCATCCCAAATGATTCCTCTATGCAATTGGAGGGCAGATTTGCAGGCAACCAGTTCAAGGATCAAATAGACTGGATGAACCCTCTCTAACTGAGTGCCCTTTAGAAGTATTGGGATTACAACTCCTAGACCTTTCACCCTGCATGGCTCTACGGGCAGGGGATTTTGGAAGTCATAGAGTGCCAAAACATCTGGAACATATCACATTGGGAAAAACTAGACATGTTCAGTCAGCAGTCAGATACTTCCAAGAAACCTACAAGCAGGACATAAAAGCAGCATCTGTGTCATTCACAAATGGTGTGCTGCTTCTGAACAGAGATCCATTTACTTTTAATTGCTAAGGAGATGCTGGTAGTCCCATCCTCAATTAATTATCCAATTTATAACAAAATGAACAATGCACGAGCTACTGCCACACTGCCTTCCCAATTCTTTGAATAGCAACATCCTTTGCCTAGAATGATCTGCAGGACAGCCAGAAGCCCAGATGTGGAACGTCCGTGAAAATATATTACTGCTGAGGTTTATAACCTACTACAGCCATGACCAGGGAGATTTACGCACTTCTTCTGTTGAGACTGTAATCATCAAAAGGTGATATCAGAATAACGACAAAGCTCTGATTTATGTTGACAAGAAGAGCCAGTAAAATGTCAATGTAGTAGACAGAGTGGTCGTTCAAAGCTAAGTGATGTAGCACAGCTCCAACCTCTGTGTCCTGTATATTAATAATCGGAAAAATATACAGTCACAATAAGCTACGGTGTGCAAAAACACTGTCTGTTTTGGCCAAGGTGTATCAAAGTATTCTTGTTTAACTGATAAACGTACATCATCATATTCCAGCCCAGATGCCACTGGATCTTCTCCTCCCAAACTTAACCCACAATTCAGTGTCAATACAGGAAAAAAAAAGCTGGGGGGGGGCTATGGGGAGAGATAAGACAGAGTGGTTAACATGCATTTCTGGGGAGGAGGCAAGCCTTTCACTACTGGGCCCCCATCTGGCACACGTGTCCTATGAAAGAAATGTTAATTTTGATAGAGTTGATTTTGCAAGGAAGCCAGCATTATTGAAACACAGGGTTAGGGAAGACACATGTCACATGCTAAAAGAGGTTATGCGGCTTGTGGTTCTCAGCATTGTCTTAGCATCTTGTGCAAATCAGACCACCAGGTCATGGTATTACTTATTCATTCTTACTTATATGTGCCCTTTATTTACTGCTTCAAACCTAATGGACTCTAGATGGTTTTCAGATATTAATAATACATACAATAATCCTAACAAACGCAATTACATTAAATCCTTAAGATGAATACAGCAAATATAGGTACCGATGATTCCACAGTCCGTCCTAATGACCTTTTAGAAGAGCCAGGTTTGGTCCAGGACAGTGGAGGTCATTCTTGCCTTAGGGGGCAGTTCTTTCATAGGAGGGGAGCCCCCCCCGAGAATGCCCACCTTCTCACTGATCTTCTCTATAGGTGCTATCTGTAGACATCCAGGCCCCACGCCACGTAGGGCTTTGAATGGAGCAACCGGCACCTTGAATTGCCCTTGGAAGCACACTGGCATATGGCATAGTATGACCATGATTCGCACATGGGCCACTGCCTTCTGGATCAGCTAAGTAACTGATGCACTGATGATGTTGCCTGTCCTGGTAATGAAACATCTGCAGAAAAAGAATCAAGCTCAGAGAACTCACTCCAAGAACCCAACAGTTCAATCCAGAGCTACAGATATTCTCTACCTCAGGAAGTTCCAGATAGTACAGCTGGCCAACATTCCACGGCTGCAATAAGGGCAGAGAAGTGATTTCACTTGCTATCCTATCGCTCCACTGTACACTCAAATTTTAGTGTACCTGTGTCTGGCCCCACCCACTTCTCATGAAGTGTCGCTCCAGGTATCTCTGTACCCACTTTATTTCCCAGAGCTCCATGGAAAACCAAGTACAGGTAGTCCTCGACTTACGACCAATTGTTTAACAACTGTTTGAAGTTACAATGGTGCTGAAAAAAGTGACTTATGATCAGTCCTCGCACTTACAGCCATCGCAGTGTCCCTGTGGTCACATGATCAAAATTTGGGAGCTTGGCAACCGGCATGTATTTACGATGCTTGCAGCATCCCATGGTCATGTGGTCGCTATTTGCAACCTTCCCAAGGGGCTTCCGACAAGGAAAGTCAATGGGGAAAGCCGGATTTGCTTAACAACCATGGCAAAAAACGTCGTAAAATCGGGTGCAACTCAATTAATGACCGCATCGCTTAGTGACAGAAGTTCCTGTCCCAATTGTGGTCGAAAGTCAAGGACTACCTGTGCTTGGTTTTCCATGGAGCTGTACAGGTAGTCCTTGTTTAACGACTGTTTGCAGTTATGATGAAAAAGTAACTTTGCATCTAGTTCTTGCATTTACGACCTCACAGTTCTGTTAAGCAAAGAAGAGCTGAAGTCAGATCATAAAATTGTGATGTTTCACTTAGTGACGCTTCACTTAACAACCAAGTTGCCAGTCCCAATTGCAGTTGCTAAATGAGGACTACCTATAGCTGCACAGGGTTAGGAGCTAGGCAGAGGTCTCCATCAGGCACATGTGGCAAACCATCTTAATTGCCCCTTCCTCCCTGCAAAATCTGATGGCTCCCATTAACCCCATTAAACCACTTTTCATAATAAAAAATACATTTTTTCATTCTTTTTTACTTTGGGTGTCCTATCATTCACTCCAGTCTTAGTATTTTTATTCCTGGGGAAGCAAAACTATGCCAGCTGTTGTTGATCCTAATTCATTTTCTGAAGTCATCTTTATTGCAGCCCGTAGGTAGGTTAATGTTCTTTCTCCATGGAGTAGGGGTTAAGAAGGTCTCTGTCTTTGATCATGCTCGTCTGGGAGTGAGAGCTGGAAAAAATGATCGCTGACACAACGTGTTGGCAAAAAAAAAAAAAAAAAAAAGCCGCACTAGAAATGTGTCCATCTTATCCATCCGAGCCGGTGCAATGCAACTAATAAGAACTTATCGAATACACTCACTTACTTATTTAACTGATCATTCTAACAGCAGTAGCACCCAAGTTATACTTTATCATCTTGTCAACAAGAACACTACGAGGCATCTTGCAAATCAAGACATTTTAAATCCACATCGTTCCCAGAGAATACGCCATGCCTTGAAGATTCAAGAACGCCTTGCCCGTTGTTTATCTGCCGTTTATTTCCAATCTTCGTCGTTTTGCCATCACAGTGCTCTGCTGTTATATTAAGACTGGAGACTAAGAGGTTTCGTTGCTTTCAAACACTGGAGGGCAGAAGTTGGAGCAAGGCCAGATCGCCCTGTTTTGGAACTTGCAAGCGTTTTATGACCACTGTTGCTCACCCCGTTGTAACTTGAACCCTGTGCAGCTGAGTGAGAAAATGTCTCTCTGTAGTATTTAGCAAGGTGAGAGTCAGTTTAGTGCAGTAGTTAAAGGCACCAGGCTAGAAACTGGCAGATCCTGAGTTCGAGTGCCACCTTAGGCCTGAAGCCAGCTGGGTGACCTTGGGCCAGCCCCTCCCTCTCAGCCCTAAGAAGGCAGCAAGGACAGACCATTTCTGACAACGCTGCCCGCCAAGGAGTGGTCCAGGTAGCTGCCAGGCGTCGAGACTGACTCGAAGGCACAAAAAATGAAGGATTTAGCAATCCTGAAAAGCTGTTAGAAATATGTGAGGACAATAGCCCTACATTATCACAACTGATGGGTGCGAATGCCAAGTTCCTTGCTTCAAGGAACAGCTGCTTCAGTTAATAATTCGGTGACAAGCAACCCCCTCGGCAGCCCCGAGAACACCCATCCAGCTGTCAATACTGTTAGTCAATGACGCTGTATAAATGCAACATCGACAAAATGCCCCGTGCCCGCTCTCTATCGATCCGAGCGGCAGGACATTAATCCCATTGGCTCTTGGGGGGAATCACATGACTGGGTCCATTAGTGCAAGTGGGTCAAAGAAAAAGTAAGGTCAGCATTGTGACACGCAGACCGGAACCACAAAGCGTGGCCTTTCACTGTGAAACCTGCTTACCAGGCAGCCCGACTATTTCTCTCGCTGTCGACGGTTAAAAGCTCATCTTGCATAGCCTCCTTGTCCACCACGGTTTGTATCAATCAACAAATCCAGTGGAGTCAAGTTCTCCTTCCTTCCTTCCTTCCTTCCTTCCTTCCTTCCTTCCTTCCTTCCTTCCTTCCTTCCTTCCTTCCTTCCTTCCTTCCTTCCTTCCTTCCTTCCTTCCTTCCTTTCCAAAAAGACAACAGATATCCTACTTACCACTTTCAAAACACATTGCTTTTAACAATATGGGCCCATTAGCAATCAGGCTACCATTCTCGTTCGTTTCATAGAAAATCAAGAGGCAAAATAATTGATTCAATAGGAATAGAAAAGGGATTGCTTCTCTCCAGCCCAGTTCTTCTGTGACAGAGTGGAAAATGTAAAAGCTTCAGGAATCAAAAAGAAGAAAAGAGAGAATTGATTTGATTCACTGCTTCGGCAGAAGCTTTTTTTTCCTTCTTTTTTTGCATGTTCTTCCGTAAGGGATTTTATGTCACTTTATTGCTTGCACTCTTGTAAAGGAGTAGACTGAGAAGTACCACACCAGAGGTAATGAAAGCTCCTTTGATCAGATTGAAGGATAAGGCAAAAGGAAAAAAAAACAGAGTGAACATTCCTCAGTAGGAACCAAGTTTGCCCCTGATCACTTCTAAGGTATTAACTCAAATCAGGTTGCCCATTTTAAAAGCCCGAGACTCAAACTGGAAATTGCTGAACTAGAAAGGGGAGTTTGGGGGCACTAGATACACCCAATGAAGAATAATAATAATAATTATTATTGTTATAATTTATATGCCATCCAACTCCCAGCGACCCTGGGCAGTTGACAAATGATTTAAAATATGAAAAACATGACAATAAAAACAAGAATAAGCAAGCAAGCAAAAGATAGAGACTTGAAGTGGGACCTAGAGAAATTGAGGATACAGTGCTTTCTAGCCACACTAGCCCAGCCCAGCGGGACGTGGCCTTACTTCCGTGAGTCTGAGATGTGCCTCCATCTGCTGGAAGCTAAAAGGAAGGGAGGGGTAAACAGCGGACCATCCAAATCAAGGGCCTCCTTAGCAATGCTCACCCGAAGGAACGCAAGCAGTTGTTCAAAGAAAGATGCTTGTGCACCATTTCCATTCTGGAGATCCTTTTCTCCTTGCAGGTGGTCAGTTTAGGAGAAAGCAAGCCCAGAGATATTTAACGGGAGGCAGATAATAGTTCCTAAAAAAGGCTAAAAGCTGTCTGAAATATGACTTTGCTTCACATGGTCTAGAAATAGACTTGTCTTGTCCTACGGTCACCCTCTGGTTGAACAGTACACCCATGAAGCAAGACAAAGACAGCCCTATACGACCAAGAGGAAAAACTCTTCTTGAAGCAGAAATGAGAAATGATCTCTTTTTCCAATTCTTTTCAACTCCCTCCTGGGAGGGGTGGGGGGACATCTCCAATAATTGGAACGAAGCAGAGTTATGGAATAGGATCTGCATTCTCCAACTACTGGTCCAGATCTACTGCATCTCACTCCCAAGATGCGGTAGGGCCAGAAGAATTTAGGAACAAATGAAGCAGCTTTAGGAGAATGGACACGGTGGGATGGAAAGGCCTACCAACTGACCGAACTTTACAAAGGCAGAGGACAGGGCTTCTCTGTAAATAGAACAGCAGGACTCAAGTGAAATATTTGGTTGCAGCTTACAATATAACCAGTTTGGTGTAATGGTGAAGATACCAAGCTAGAAACCGGGAGACCATGAGTTCTAGTCTCACTCAGGCATGAATCCAGCTGGGTGACCTTGGGCCAGTCGCTCTCTCTCAACCCTGGGAAGAAGGCAAGGGCAAATCACTTCCAAAAACTTGCCAAGAAAACTGCAGGGACTTGTCCAGGCAGTTTGTTGTTGTTGTTCAGTCGTTAAGTTGTGTCCGACTCTTCGTGACCCCATGAACCCTATCGCGCCAGGCCTTCCTGTCCTTCACTGCCTCCCAGAGTTTGCTCAGCTTCATGCTCATTGCTTCAGTGATGCTATCTAACCATCTCGTCCTCTGCCGTCCTCTTCTCCTTTGGCCTTCAATCTTTCCCAGCATCAGGGTCTTTTCCAAAGAGTCCTCTCTTCGCATTAGGTGACCAAAGTATCTGAGCTTGAGCTTCATTATCAATCCTTCCAATGAGCAATCAGGGTTGATTTCCTTTAAGATTGACTGGTTTGACCTCCTAGCAGTCCAGGGGACTCTTAAGAGTCTTCTCCAGCACCAAAGGCATCAATTCTTTGGCGCTCAGCCTTCTTTATGGTCCAGCTCTCACAGCCATACATTACTACCGGAAAAACCATAGCTTTGACTATGCGGATCTTTGTTGGCAAGGTGACCTCTCTGCTTTTTAATATGCTATCTAGGTTTGCCATAGCTTTCCTTCCAAGGAGCGTCTTTTAATTTCATGGCTGCAGTCTCTGTCTGCGGTGATCTTGGAGCCCAAATAAATGAAGTCTGTTACTGCTTCCATTTCTACCCCTTCTATTTGCCAGGAGTCCAGGCAGTTACCACAAGTCCAAAACTGACTTGAAGGCACATTCACACAAATACACAAAATGTAATGGTGTTTTATTTATAGCCAAAGCTATGACCATCTTTCCCCTGAAGTAGCAATGGAGCTGAACCATCAGTGCAGGCTGCCAGTGAGTTTAGACATGCCGCACATGGCTTTCTCTGATCCACCCCAACATCTCATAGCACATCAGTGGTACCCTTAGTCACTCTTCCCCCATTCTCTGCATCTCTTTGCTGCCCTCACTGCCATTCGGAAGCAACCTTGGGGACCTTTGGGTATCTTGCTCCTCTGCCAAAGACGCTGAGCAGAACAGTATTATAGCTCATGACACAAATTTTAGAAAAGATGCTCATTACACTTTTGGGGAGTTACAGGCTCCGTACAGTTGCAAATAGCACACTGGGGAAAGTTGGATTAATCCAAGAAGTTGCGTGCCGCTTCCTTTTTGACCGTTTTAGTGGCCTCCAAAAGCTTATTTTATGAACATGCCCTTCTAGGTGGAAACCTAAGAGCTTTGGAGCCCCTTCTATATACACAGACTAGAGATTAGAGACTAGAGATTAAAGACTAGAGCAGTGTTCCGCAACCTTGGCCATTTTAAGAAGTGTGGACTTCAACTCCCAGAATTCCCCAGCCAGCATGGCTGGCTGGGGAATTCTGGGAGCTGAAGTCCACACATCTTAAAATGGCCAAAGTTGAGAAACACTGGACTAGAAATTAAAGTCAAAATTTGAGGGAACGTACTTCCAGGGTAGTCATCACATTCTTAATGAAGTCCGCCTGCTCTCTACTGACGCAGTGGGGATATTCAAATCCATTGCTGTGACAGCTGATTTGACGTGTTGACGAACGAACCACGTTGCTTTAATAAGAACTGTTTATTTGAATAATAAGGTCAGAGAGTTAAGTAGTTGGTATTCCAGTCGTATGAAGCTATTTGCACAGTGTCACTAATAATTAAAGCCTTTAAAAAAAAAAAAAAAAGGAGCAACCCCCACCCAACTTTTCTTGAATATACTTCACGATGGTGAAGAAACCCATCAGGGCAGCCAAGTGATCTTTGAGGTTTATTAATTGCTTCAGCTCTGCAGCTTGGGCAAATTTATTGCTCAAATTAGCATGTAATATACTTACAATACAGCTGCTATCATTCCCACTTTAGAGAGCCTATTTGGGGGGTAAGTAACCCAAGAGGCACGTTTATTTACCTACCTATGACTTTCTATGGTTTCAAAATTTAATATTTGGGAGAGCATGCTTAGAAATGCTTCCACGCCAAATGCTGACCTCCAGACACTTGCCCTCTTTGTCCTCCAGAATATAACTGTGCCAAATGTGGATCCCAATATTCTTGCGAGAGGCAGCGGGCAAAGGGAGTCACAATTCCACTTGAAAGCATTCCTGAATGGATGAAAGTTGATTTTAAGGGATGAGTGTATAAAACAACGTTACCCAATGCAGTCTCGTTTAGGCTTGTAAACCAGATGAGTCTAACTGTGACATACAGGTAGTCCTCAACTTACAACCACAGCTAGGACCAGAACTTCTATCACTAAGTGATGCAGTTGTTAAGTGAGTAATGCCTGATGTTACAAGCTTTTTTTGCCACGGTCGTTAAGCAAATCATGCAGTTGTTAAGCGAATCCAGATTTCCCCATTGATTTGCTTGTTGGAAGCCCCCTGGGAAGGTTGCAAATGGCAATCACATGACCCCAGGACACAACTGTCATAAATATATGCCAATTGCCAAGTGCCCAAATTTTGATCATGTAACCTGGGGACACTGTGATGGTCGTAAGTGCAAGGACCGGTTGTAAGTCACTTTTTTCAGTGCCATTGTAACTTCAAACAGTCATTAAACAAATGGTCGTAAGTCAAGGACTACTTGTATCTGCTTCTAATTTTCCCAGCAAAAAAACTATAGATTTCCACCTGTGGGGTATAGAAGGGATTATTTATAATTATTATTAAAGTATCAAATATTGGAGCAAGGGTGGAGAAGCCCAGATTCAAGTTCACTTTCAATCACGGCACTTCACTGGGTTGGGCCAGTCTCCCTCAGACTAACTTACCTCATAGGGCTGTTATGGAGATCAAGTAAAGGGAGGTTTCTATGTAAGCTGCCTTGAATTCCTGGGGAAAAAAGTGTGATATTGATTGATTGAATTCATTTGATTCTGGGACCACCCAACTCCAAACTGACCCGATATAAATTGAATAAATGGGCCCATCATAAAATGACTTCCCCAAGAGATACCACTTCACAAACTGGAGGACAGCCCTTCACAAGGAGGATCAGATTCCCCCGTCACCTGTAGGAAGGCTGAGCCATAGATACAGCTGAGATGAGCTGGGGGATTGAAACAGAGCCAAGAATTAAAGACAGAAATCATCTGAAGCACGCTGTAGAACACAACAGAGCAGGGGTGTCCTCAGGGTAGTCAAAAGAGTATTCGTGTGATCAACGTGCCACTTGTTTTTGTACGCATCAATTGCACCATCACCACTCCCACCTTCACTTTTTGGAACACACTCCACAGACACCACTGCGACGAAACTGAAAAGAGCGCAACCATTCCCACAGAGCCAAATGTTCATTTCGATGAGGCTGTCTGCAGCTTGTGAGTTTGCCCCTAGCAGCATCAGGAGACAGTCTCGTACTCTATAGCAGTGTTTCTCAAACTTGGCAACTTTACATAGACAGACACATATAAAGAGATAGACAGAAAGACAGACATAGATAGACAGAGACAGAGACAGATAGATAGACACACAGAGTCTATGTCTGTGTGTCTGTCTATCTATGTATGTCTATCTATCTCTGTCTATCTATCTCTCTGTATCTCTCTGCCTGTCTATCTCTCTCTTTCTCTGATAGACAGACACATAGATAGACAGACACAGATACATAGATAGACACAGATAGACAGATAGACAGACAAACAGATAGACAAAGACAGAGACAAATAGACAGATAGACAGACAGACACAGATAGACAGACACATATAAAGACACAGATAGATAGTGATAGATAGATAGATACAAATAGATTAGACAGACACAGATAGACAGACACAGACAGATAGATAAACACACAGAGAGATAGATAGACACACAGATAGACAGACAGGGAATGACAGATAGATAGACAGATAGACAGACAGAGACATAGATAGGCAGACAGACAGACACGTAGACACACAGATAGATAGACAGACACACATAGATATGTAGAGACAGATAGATAGACAGAAAGACAAACAGACAGACAGACATCGATAGATACATAGAGACAGATAGATAGACATAGAGAGACAGAAAGATAGACAGACATAGATAGATATAGAAACATACACAGATCGATAGATAGGTAGACAGAGACAGATAGATAGACATATACACACAGATAGATAGACACAGATAGATAGACACAGATAGATAGATAGACAGATAGACAGAGACAGATAGGCAGACAGACAGAGATAGACAGACAGACACAGATAGGTAGAGATAGATAGATAGACAGACAGACAGACACAGAGAGATAGACAGACACAGATAGACAGACAGACACAGATAGATGGACAGACACAGATAGATAGATAGATAGATATAGAGACAGATAGATAGACACACAGACATAGATAGATAGACAGACAGATAGACAGACAGACACAGAAGACAGACACAGATGGATGGACAGACACAGATAGAGATAGGTAGATAGATATAGACAGATAGATAGACACACAGACATAGATAGATAATAGATAGATAGATACATAGAGACAGATAGGCAGAGAAACAGATATATAGGCAGACACAGATAGGTAGACAGACAGAGACAGATAGACACAGAGATATGGACAGACACAGATAGATAGATATAGATAGGTAGATAGATATAAACAGAAAGACAGAGAAGGATAGATAGACAGACAGACATAGATAAATAGATAGAAAAACAGACACAGATAGACAGACATAGATAGATAGAGATAGAGACAGATAAAAAGACACAGATAGATAGGCAGACAGAGAAAGATAGACAGACACAGATAGACAGACATAGGTAAATAGATACATAGATAGAGACAGACACAGATAGACAGACAGAGAGATAGATAGTTAGATAGACATATAGAGACAGATCGATAGGCAGAGAGAGAGACACAGATAGACAGACAGACAAAGATAGAGACAGATACAGTGGGGCAAAAAAGTATTTAGTCAGCCACCAATTGTGCAAGTTCTCCCACTTAAAAAGATGAGAGAGGCCTGTAATTTTCATCATAGGTATACCTCAACTATGAGAGACAAAATGGGGAAAAAAATCCAGAAAATCACATTGTCTGATTTTTAAAGAATTTATTTGCAAATCATGGTGGAAAATAAGTATTTGGTCAATATCAAAAGTTCATCTCAATACTTTGTTATATATCCTTTGTTGGCAATGACAGAGGTCAAACGTTTTCTGTAAGTCTTCACAAGGTTTTCACACACTGTTGCTGGTATTTTGGCCCATTCCTCCATGCAGATCTCCTCTAGAGCAGTGATGTTTTGGGGCTGTCGCTGGGCAACACGGACTTTCAACTCCCTCCAAAGGTTTTCCACGGGGTTGAGATCTGGAGACTGGCTAGGCCACTCCAGGACCTTGAAATGCTTCTTACAAAGCCACTCCTTCATTGCCCGGGCGGTGTGTTTGGGATCATTGTCATGCTGAAAGACCCAGCCACGTTTCATCTTCAATGCCCTTGCTGATGGAAGGAGGTGTTCACTCAAAATCTCACGATACATGGCCCCATTCATTCTTTTCTTTACACGGATCAGTCGTCCTGGTCCCTTTGCAGAAAAACAGCCCCAAAGCATGATGTTTCCACCCCCATGCTTCACAGGAGGTATGGTGTTCTTTGGATGCAACTCAGCATTCTCTCTCCTCCAAACACGACGAGTTGAGTTTAGACCAAAACATTCTACTTTGGTTTCATCTGACCATATGACATTCTCCCAATCCTCTTCTGGATCATCCAAATGCTCTCTAGCAAACTTCAGACAGGCCCGGACATGTACTGGCTTAAGCAGGGGGACACATCTGGCACTGCAGGATTTGAGTCCCTGGCCACATAGTGTGTTACTGATGGTAGCCTTTGTTACTTTGGTCCCAGCTCTCTGCAGGTCATTCACTAGGTCTCCCCGTGTGGTTCTGGGATTTTTGCTCACCATTCTTGTGATCATTTTGACCCCACGGGATGAGATCTTGCGTGGAGCCCCAGATCAAGGGAGATTATCAGTGGTCTTGTATGTCTTCCATTTTCTAATTATTGCTCCCACAGTTGATTTCTTCACACCAAGCTGCTTGCCTATTGCAGATTCAGTCTTCCCAGCCTGGTGCAGGTCTACAATTTTGTTTCTGGTGTCCTTCGACAGCTCTTTGGTCTTGGCCATAGTGGAATTTGGAGTGTGACTGTTTGAGGTTGTGGACAGGTGTCTTTTATACTGATAACAAGGTCAAACAGGTGCCATTACTACAGGTAACGAGTGGAGAACAGAGGAGCCTCTTAAAGAAGTAGTTACAGGTCTGTGAGAGCCAGACATCTTGTTTGTTTGTAGGTGACTAAATACTTATTTTCCACCATGATTTGCAAATAAATTCTTTAAAAATCAGACAATGTGATTTTCTGGTTTTTTTCTCATTTTGTCTCTCATAGTTGAGGTATACCTATGATGAAAATTATAGGCCTCTCTCATCTTTTTAAGTGGGAGAACGTGCACAATTGGTGGCTGACTAAATACTTTTTTGCCCCACTGTATCTGTATCTGTCTCTCTATTTCTCTCTCTCTCTGATAGAAAGAAACAGATGGATAGACACAGATAGATAGACAGAGATAGATAGACAGACAGACAGATAGAGACAGAGACAGATAGACAGACACACATATAGAAAGACACATAGACATAGATAGATAGATAGATAGATAGATAGATAGATAGATAGATACAAATAGATAGACAGACACAGATAGACAGATACACAGATAGATAGAGAGACACACAGATAGAAAGACAGACACACAGATAGACATAGATAGATAGATAGATAGATAGATAGACAGACAGACAGACAGACAGACAGACAATGATAGACAGACACAGATAGATAGATAGATAGATAGATAGATAGATAGATAGATAGACAGAGAATGATAGACAGACACAGATAGATAGATAGACAGACAGATATAGAAAGGCAGACAGACACAGATGGACAGACAGACACAGATACATAGACAGAGACAGACACATATAGATACGTAGACACAGATAGATAGAAAGAGGCAGATAGACAGACAGACAGATAGATAGATAGATAGATAGACAGACAGACAGACAGACAGACAGACAGACAGACAGACAGACAGACAGATAGATAGATAGATAGATAGATAGATAGATAGATAGATAGATAGATACAGATAGGCAGAAACACACCGATAGATAGACAGACAGACAGATCGATAGACAGATAGACACAGATAGAGACAGATAGACAGGCAGGCACAGATAGATGGACAGACACAGATAGATAGACATAGATACGTAGATAGATATAGATAGAGACAGATAGATAGATAGACAAACAGAGATAGATAGATAGATAGATAGATAGATAGATAGATAGATAGATAGGTAGATAGATATAGATAGAGACAGATAAGAGACACAGATAGGCAGACAGACACAGATAGGCAGACAGACAGAGAAGGATAGACAGAGAGAGAGAGAGAGAGAGACAGACAGACAGACAGACACCGATAGCCAGACAGAGAGACACAGATAGATAGTTAGAGACAGATCGATAGGCAGACAGAGACACAGATAGACATACAGACAAAGATACAGACAGAGACAGATAGATAGACACACAGTGTCTATGTCTGTGTGTCCGTCTATCTCTGTATCTGTCTGTCTATCTCTCTCTCTCATAGACAGACACAGATGGATAGACACAGATAGATACACACAGATAAACACATAGACGGACAGACAGAGACAGACACAAATAGACAGATAGACAGACAGACACAGAGAGAGACAGATAGATAGACAGACACATATAGAGAGAAAGACACAGATAGAGATAGATAGATAGATAGATAGATAGATAGATAGATAGATAGATATAGATAGAGACAGATAGACAGACACAGATAGACACAGATAGACAGACACACAGATAGACAAACACACAGATAGATAGACACACAGATAGACAGACACAGATAGATAGATAGATAGATAGATAGATAGATAGATAGATAGACAGACAGACAGACAGACAGACAGACAGACAATTGATAGATACGTAGAGACAGATAGAGAGACATATAGAGAGACAGAAAGATAGACAGAGATACATAGATATAGATACATACATAGATGGATAGATAGGTAGACAGGCAGACAGACACAGATAGAGAGATAGACAGACAGACACATATAGAGAGAAAGACACAGATAGACATAGATAGATAGATAGATAGATAGATAGATAGATAGATAGATAGATACAAATAGATAGACAGACACAGATAGACAGACACAGATAGATAGATAGATAGATAGATAGATAGATAGATAGATAGATAGATAGATAGACAGACAAACACACAGATAGATAGATAGATGGACAGACAGACACACAGATAGACAGACAGAAAGATAGAGACAGACACAGATAGATAGACAGACAGAGATAGATAGACAGACAGACAGACACAGGTAGATAGACACACAGACAGACAGACACAGACAGACACAGATAGATATATAGATAGATAGACAGATAGACACAGATAGTCAGAGATAGATAGAGAGACAGGGATAGATGGATAGACAGACACAGATAGATAGATAGACACGAATGGATGGATGGATGGATGGATGGATGGATGGATGGATGGAATGATGGATGCATGGATGGATAGATAGAGAGAGACAGACGGACAGACACAGATAGATGGACAGACAGACACAGGTAGAAAGACAGACACAGACAGACAGACACACACAGACAGACACAGATAGATATATAGATAGATAGACAGATAGACACAGATAGTCAGAGATAGATAGAGAGACAGGGATAGATGGATAGACAGACACAGACCTAGACACAGACAGACAGACAGACACAGATAAATAGACACAGATGGAGAGACAGACACATGTAGATAGAGAGACAGACACAGATAGATAGATACACAGATAGAGATAGAGACACAGATAGACAGACAGACAGACAGAAAGACACAGCTAGATACACAGAGACAGATAGATAGAGACACGGATAGATAGTAAGATAGAGACAGACACATATAGACAGAAGGAGACCGATAGATAAATAGACAGATAGTAGATAGTAAGATAGAGACAGACAGACAGACATAGATAGATAGATAGATAGATAGATAGATAGATAGATAGATAGATAGATATAGAGACATAGACAGACAGAAACAGATAGAACCACATATACAGACAGACACAGATAGATGACAGAGACAGATA